>NC_069510.1:100817566-100837566 GCF_027579735.1 Bombina bombina
TTGAAATCTAGTCTGCGCTACATCCCAGTGCTGATGTATTTGCACATGTGCAGTAAGTCTCCTTCAGACACCTGTAGTGTAACAATAGTTCCAAAATGCTCACAACAATTACACAGTGTTATATGGACAGCATGAACAACGCTAATGAGTACTGTACACACTTCAGATAAATCTTTGTTACCCAAATGTTTTCTTTAAAAAGGGACAGTCTACAATAGAATTTGTATCGTTTTAAAAGATAGATATTCCCTTTATTACCCATTCCCCAGTTTTGCATAACCAACACTGTTATATTAATATATTTGTTACCTCTGTGATTATCTTGTGTCTAAGCATCTTCTGACAGCCCCCTGATCACATGACTTTGTGCCCGCATGAACTAGCAGTCTCTTGTTGTGAAAAGCTAATAAAAAACATGTGATAAGAGACTGTCTGTAGTGGCTTAGAAACAGGCAAACATTTAGAGGTTTAAATGTTATAAAGTATATTAATATAACAATATTGGTTGCGCATAGCTGGGGAATGGGTAGTAAAGGCATTATCTATCTTTTTAATCAATAACAATTTTTGTGTAGACTGTCCCTTTAATTATTCAGATAGAGCATACACTTTAACAACTTTCCAATTTACCTGTATTCTCAAATTTGCTTCATTCTCTTGGCATCCTCCATTGAAGGAGAAGCAATGCACTACTGGGAGCTAGCTGAGCACAATCAGGTGAGCCAATGACAAGAGGCATATATGTGCAATCACTAATTGGCAGTTAGTTTCCAGTAGTGCATTGCAGCTCCTGAACCTACCTAGATATGCTTTTCAATAAATTGTACCAAAAGAACAAATAAAATTAGATAATAGAAGTAAATCTGAAAGTTGTTTAAAAATTGTATGCTCTGTCTGAATCATAAAAGAACATTTTTGGGTTTCAAGTCCCTTTAAAAACGGTGCTACCATTTTTATTTATTTAACTCCTTAACGACCCCGACGTACCCTCCCTCCCGCTGGTTTCATAAAATAGCGAGGTCTCGCCACTGAAGGCAACCCCCATGGAAAGACGAGCTACATACAGGGTATGTCGCTGATCAGTAAGCGGTGAATTACCAGATGCTGTTTTGTTGATTTAAAGGGACAGGAAACCCCAAAATTGTCTTTCATAATTTGGATAGAACATACAATTTTAAACAACTTTTCAATTTACTTCTATTACCAAATTTGCTTTGTTCTCTTGTTATCCTTTACTGAAGGAACAGCATTGCACTACTGTGAGCTAGCTGAACACATCTAGTCAGCCAATCACAAAATACAAATGTGTGCAGGCACCAATCAGCATCTAACTCCCACTAGTGCAGGATATGTGCGTATACTTTTGCAACAAGGGATACCAAAAAAACAAAGCACATTTGAAAATAGAAGTGAATTTAAAGGGACAGTCAAGTCCAAAAAAAAAACTTTCATGTTTCAAATAGGGCATGTAATTTTAAACAACTTTTCAATTTACTTTTATCACCAATTTTGCTTTGTTCTCTTGGTATTCTTAGTTTAAAGCTATACCTAGGAGGTTCATATGCTAATTTCTTAGACATAGAAGGCTGCCTCTAATCTAAATGCAGTTTAATAGTTTTTCACCACTAGAGGGCATTAGTTCACATGTTTCATATAGATAACATTGAGCTCATGCATGTAAATTTACCATGAAGTCAGCTCTGATTGGCTAAAATGCAAATCTGTCCAAAGAACTGAAATAAGGGAGCAGTCTGCTGAGGCTTAGATACAAGGTAATCACAGAGGTAAAACGTGTATAATTATAACTGTGTTAGTTATGCAAAACTGGGGAATTGGTAATTAAGGGATTATCTATCTTTTAAAACAACAAAAATTCTGGTGTTGACTGTCCCTTTAAAAGTGTCTTAAAATGACCTCCTCTATCTGAATCATGCAAGATTAATTTTGACTTTCCTATCCCTTTAATAACATTTTCTGACACTGCTTTACTAAGATGTAAATCACAAGACAAAACTGTAGCGGTTCTTCCGTACAATGAAAGTCCTAGAATAGCAGACTTCCCAACAAAACCATTATAAATCATTAGAAACATTTCACTTTTCATTGTAAGAAATTTACGGATCTTCTTATTAAAGTTGCTTTTAGTGTTTATAAATGTTTTCATTTTTATAAGCTTTGTATTTCAGTTAGATGCCTGCAGTATTCAATGTTTTAAAATAACAAAAGGTATTAAAAAAAAATATGTTAATAAAGGTAGAAAACCCTTTATCCAAACTGCTTGGGACAGCAAAAGGTTTGGATTTCAGAATATTTAAATATGTGCACCTGTAAAATTAGACAGTTTGGAGAGGGGATGAGACAAAGGGCTAGATTTATTAAAGCCCTACGGCTGCAAGTTCTCACAAGAACTTGCTCGCCGTAATTTATCAAGCAGCGGTCACCAGACTGCCGCTTCCCTAACCTCTTCGCCACCTCTAAGGTGGCGAAATTCAATCTCCTCGGTCTAGTCAGACTGAGGAGATTGACAGCTCCTGCCCGCGCTTGATTGGCTGTGTGCAATATGTACAAGTCATTATACAGCTTATACATACAACGTAAAGGTAGTTTTATATAATGTTCTATACTTTTGTATATAGTACCAACAAAAAGATAGAAAGGAACAAAATAAATATAATTTACATTTAACAAACCAAAGATGCAGAGAAGATTGTGACTTACAGGCACAGAAACCGGTAATTTTTAATAATTTTTTTTAAAACATGAAAGAAAAAAGTCTGGATTTTGGAATTCCGTATTTGGGGATTTGTACCTGTATACAAATTCACACAAAAAAATCTAGGGCATCTCTTTTTGTCCTAAATATGTCATGACTATTTGTAGCTCAGTAGAACTATGTTACCCTCTGCCTGGTGAATGCAAGCCTGTAATGCTGATCCTCGGTTTTGCAGGCCACTGGAAGTTTTTTTAGAACAGGTTATGAGAATACATTCTGTAAATCTTACCCTTTTTTTCTTTTTTTCGGCTTCCCTCCTCGCCTGCTCTTTGAAGTGTGAAAGGTTGGGCACTCCTGGGTCTTTTTTGATGGCATTCTTCCCAGGTTGTAGAAACCCTTTCCCCTGTCAGACAAAGATGGTGCCAGTAAATATAAGCTCTTATTGAACCGCAGAGAAACAAGCCAGCCACCTGCTTTTGCTTTTTATTCAACCCCAGAGCACAATATGTTCTTGCCATTTTCTGAATACATTGGATAAACTACTGATAAGATAAGGCTTAATCCTACAAAATAAGGAGCATATTATATGGCTGCTAACGTCTGATTATCTTATGCTTTGCTTCAAACTGCATGCACTCTATAAATATGAAATAATTCATGACGAGCTTTACACAGTATATTAGCTCATTACTATCTATCTCACTAAGGGCTCGATGATTGAAAGCTCTCTGGGCTGGTGAGATTATTAAAGAATGCTCGCCAGTCCTATTTCCCTGGTGGAATGATCTAAAGCCATTTTTTACCCTGAAAACAGGGTGTCTCGCTAAGGGGCGTATACTGCATTTTCATATGAAATGTGCACAACAAAATTTCGTATTTTAAACATTATACAAAACAAATATTTGAACCATTCACACAAAAATAAGCAGGGAAAAATTGTATTGTTAAGGTGCATCAAAAATCGTAAAAAAATTCTTCACCAAAAATCGTATGTTAACAAAAACGTAAAATTAGTATGTAATTTACACAGGAATAAATCAAATTAAATATTCACAGCGTAAATCGTAATTGTAGTACACTGGATGTGCAAAAATCACACAGAAATTTGAATTTATAAATACAAAATGCAAAGCGTAATTGTTGTTTTTTCGTAAAATGGGCTGAACATGGGCGTTCCATGGGCGTATATGACAATGTCTCACTAATCCCAGCGTAATTCTATAAAGATTTTCGCAATGCAGATATCACAGTTTTTTCTTGCCAACTAAAAGGTGGCAAGCTTTTGTCAAAACAATACGAACACTTATAACCCCAATATAAAAACAAATGCATACTAAAATATAGGCGAATGTAAGATGCTATAAGCAGAAAGCAGCGTATTGTGAGTTATATTGGCTGCAGGATTTAAATTTTAAAGTGCTCCCCCTGCTCCCTGCTAACTTCGCACTAAGGAGCGAAGTTTCCCTATCCAGCGAGCTTTATTACTTTTAATAGGAGCCATCTCGCAACTCGCAGGGACTGCCCCTTTTTTAAGATCTTTGCACCGGGGCAGCCCTGCGAGAGTCAGCGAGAAAAAGAAGGTTTGAGCTGGCGAAGAATATATCATCGAGCTCTAACAGGCCCATTTATCAAGCTCCGTATGGAGCTTGAAGGGCCGTGTTTCTGGCGAGTCTTCAGACTCGCCAGAAACACAACTTATGAAGCAGCGGTCTAAAGACCGCTGCTTCATAACCCTGTCCGCCTGCTCTGAGCAGGCGGACAGGAATCGCCGGAAATCAACCCGATCGAATACGATCGGGTTGATTGACAGCTCCCTGCTGGCGGCCGATTGGCCGCGAGTCAGCAGGGGGCGGCGTTGCACCAGCAGCTCTTGTGAGCTGCTGGTGCAATGTTAAATGTGGAGAGCGTATTGCTCTCCGCATTTAGCGAGGTCTTGCGGACCTGATCCGCAGTGACGGATCAGGTCCGCAAGCCCTTTGATAAATGGGCCCCTAAGTGTTTGATATTCAAAACATCACTGGGATGAAGAGAAATAACACAAAATCTGTACATGATACACAGTGATGCATGCTCTATATGATACATAGTGATGTGTGCTCTATATGATACACAGTGATGTGTGTTCTATATGATAAACAGTGATGCGTGCTCTATATGATACACAGTGATGCGTGCTCTATATGATACACAGTGATGCGTGCTCTATATGATACACAGTGATGCATGCTCTATATGATACAGTGATGCGTGCTCTATATGATACACAGTGATGCGTGCTCTATATGATACACAGTGATGCGTGCTCTATATGATACACAGTGATGCGTGCTCTATATGATACACAGTGATGTGTGCTCTATATCTATATAATACATAGTGATGTGTGCTCTATATGATACACAGTGATGTGTGCTCTATATGATACACAGTGATGTGTGCTCTATATAATACACAGTGATGTGTGCTCTATATGATACACAGTGATGCGTGCTCTATATGATACACAGTGATGCGTGCTCTATATGATACACAGTGATGCGTGCTCTATATGATACACAGTGATGCGTGCTCTATATGATACACAGTGATGCGTGCTCTATATGATACACAGTGATGTGTGCTCTATATAATACACAGTGATGTGTGCTCTATATAATACACAGTGATGTGTGCTCTATATGATACACAGTGATGTGTGCTCTATATATTACACAGTGATGTGTGCTCTATATAATACACAGTGATGTGTGCTCTATATAATACACAGTGATGCGTGCTCTATATGATACATAAGGCCTGATTATCTAAACCTCGCAAGTTCTGATGTGGTTTATCACGCTGACCTTTGCAGGAGCTGCCCTGGTGGAATTATTGTAAAAAAAGGGGCAGTCCCGGCCTATTTAACAAAGGTCTGTCGGACCTGATCCGACAGTGTGGATCAGGTCCGACAGACCTTGCTGAATGCGGAGAGCAATACGCTCTCCGTATTCAGCATTGCACCAGCAGCTATTGTGAGATGCTGGTGCAATGCCGCCCCCTGTAGATTCACGGCCGCTAGCAGGGGGTGTCAATCAACCAGATCGTACTCGATCAGGTTGAATTGCGGCGATTCCTGTCTGCCTGCTCAGAGCAGGCGGATAGGTTATGGAGCAGCGGTCTTTAGACCGCTGCTTCATAACTGTTTTTTCTGGCGAGCCTGCAGGCTCCCCAGAAACACGGGCCCTCAAACTACATTCGGAGCTTGATAAATGGGCCCCAGTATGTCTCCTATATAAAGTAATGGAGCTCACTGGAAAGGGACACTTTGCTCTGTAAAGTTAGCAGTTGACGCACTTTAAAAAGAAAATTCTGCAGCAAATATAAATCACATTACGCAGTTTTCTGCACATAGCATCTTATAATTGCCTATATTTTCGTATGCATGTGTTTAAAGGGACACTGTACCCAAAAATTTTCTTTTGTGATTCAGATTGAGGATGAAATTTTAAGCAACTTTCTAATTTACTCCTATTATCAAATTTTCTTCATTCTATTGGTATCTTTATTTGAAATGCAAGAATGTAAGTTTAGATGCCGGCCCATTTTTGGTGAACAACCTGGGTTGTCCTTGCTGATTGGTGGATAAATTCATCCACCAATAAAAAAGTGCTGTCCGGAGGTCTGAAACCAAAAAAAAAACTCTTAGATGCCTTCTTTTTCAAATAATGATAGCAAGAGAACAAAGAAAAATTGATAATAGGAGTAAATTAGAAAGTTGCTTAAAATTGCATGCTCTATCTGAATTACAAATGAAAAAAATTGGGTTCAGTGTCCCTTTAAGTGTTTTGAGAAAAGCTTGCCACCTTTTAGTTTGCGAGAATAAACTGTGAGATCTGTAGTGTGAAAATCTTTACAGAATTACGCTGGGATTAGAATGAAAATGTCATATACGCCCATGGAACACCCATGTTTAGCCCATTTTACAAAAAAAAAACAACAATTACGCTTTATATTTCGTACTTAAAAGTACAAATTTCTAAGTGAATTTTGCACATCCAGTGTACTTAAAGTAAAAGTAAATCCTAGCGTTTTACAAACGCTAGGATTGACTTTTGAAACAAATAAAGGGGACTTTCATGAAGTATAAGATACTTCATGTAGAAAGCTCCTTTGTTTTAACTGATCGCCGTTTTTAGCTGCTACAGCAGCCCACGGTAAAACATTTTTTTTGCTAAGAGGTGATGTTTTCACCTCTTAGCCAATAGCCGTGCTGTAAATCTGGCTTGGCGCCCATGGGAGCCGGATTTACTGCATGGCTATTGGCTAAGAGGTGAAAACGTCACCTCTCAGCAAAATTTTTTTAGCCGTGTGCTGTTGTAGCAGCTAAGAACGGTGATCAGTTAAAACAAATAAAGGAGCTTTCTACATGAATTATCTTATACTTCATAAATTAAAGTGCCCTTTCTTTGTTTCAAAAGTCAATCCTAGTGTTTGTAAAATGCTAGGATTTACTTTCACTTTAAATTACGATTTACACTGTGCATATTTAATACGATTTATTCATGTGTAATTTTCTTACTAATTTTACATTTTTGATAAAAACTATTTTTAGTGAAGAATTTAGTTACGATTTTTGAGGTACCTTTACAATACAATTGTTTAATAATCTCGCCTGCCCAGAGACCTTTAGATCATTGAGCCCCCTATTTTCAGAATAAAAAGTGGCTTTAGATCATTCCACCAGGGAAATGGAAGTACTGGCAAGCATTTTTATAGAATCTCACCAGCTCAGAGACCTTTAGATCATCAGATACAGGTTACATTATGTTTCACATGGCTAAAGTTACACAGATGCACTAGAGCAGAGGTTTAACTGGTTACTACATAAGGTGACCACGTGTCCCGTATTGGCCGGGACAGTCCCGCATTTTAAAGGTCTGTCCCGGGTACATCCATTCATTGTCCCGGACTGACTGACTGAAACTGACAGCACACTGACAGCACTGACGTGACGAGGATTGACTCACTCTCACTAAGACTCTAGGGCGGCTTGTTGCCGGCTTCCCGCAGCGCAGATAGTGAGACTCCTCCTAGACTCTAGACGACATCATCCCAGGGGGCAGGGGCCCAGACTCCAGACCAGAGGCGCCGCCAGTGGCCAACTGGCCAGTAAATTGAGGGAGCCGCTTCCGGAATCCGAATATGAATTTATTTGTAATATATGCACGATTCCCCCGGCCCACCCGCCACCCCCTCTGGTTGCCGTCTAGTCTAGCTCTAGCCTCTACTATATAATGCGATCGCTGCGTGGACTGGACCTGGCCCGTGGACGTTAGTGGAGTCGAGACCAGTGGAGTGCTGTTGCTGTGCCTGACAGTTGGACTGGAGCCAAGCCGACGAGGAGCAGCAGGAGAGCGTGCAGTGCAGTCAGACTGTCAGAGACATTTATCGCCATTCGGGGCTTTCGCCAGCGTGAATGTAACTATATTTATGTTGTGTACATATATATATATAAAGAAATAAAATTAACCTGTACTCTGGTAACGATGTTTATTATCTAAATCTGCAATTCTGATTTTTTTTTACGTTTACAAATAACATTCTAATTATTACTTTCTTTTATTTATTCAATTACTTTAATTATTAATTGTGGTAAATAGTTTACTATATTGTATCATTCTACAACCGCTGAAACAAAAAGGAAGCAATGTTAGTGTTAACAAAAACATACATCATTTGATCGGATATTTACTGTCGAATTGTATTTTCTGCTTTTATTTAAGATTCATTTTTTTTCACAACAAATGAAACGTTTACGATTTGGTTTTGAACGATTGAACATATCTAGGAAGGTGTTCACTTAGCAGCTTTTGTTTTATTGCAGTTATCTCATGTGTTGTAACAAATATTAATCATAATTATACTGCAATGATTGGAGTCAATATATAGCAAAACATTATACGATTTGATCATTAGACTCTAATGACAAAATCCTATAATGTTTTGCTATATATTTTGTTGTGACAAAATAAAGCAGAAAATACAATTAGACAGTAAATATCCGATCAAATGATGTATATTTTTGTTAACACTAACATTTGTTTGTTTCAGCGGTTGTAGAATGATTAGAGTGTTACATTTTTTTATTATTCTAAATATCTTTTATATAAAATAAAAAAACACCCTTTCATGGCTCCTGCAATTGATACATGGCTCCTAAATATTTTGCAGGCACCTAATATTATTATAAAGTGTAAACATCCGATATATATAAGGGGATTTGTCTAACAACACAGATTTTTTTTAGAGAAAAAATTGGTTTAAGAAAGAAATCTGTTGAATAAAAAATATTTATAATTGTTTTCGTTTTTCTGCAAAAAAATAAGTACAGTATTTGCAACCCATGAAAAATGTTACATAATGTCTATACATGAGTATGTATATATATATATATATATATATATATATATATAAAGGTCTGCCCAGAGACCTTTAGATCATTGAGACCCCTATGTTCAGAATAAAAAGTGGCTTTAGATTATTCCACCAGGGAAATAGAAGTACTGGCGAGCATTTTTATAGAATCTCACCAGCTCAGAGACCTTTAGATCATCAGATACAGGTTACATTATGTTTCACATGGCTAAAGTTACACAGATGCACTAGAGCAGAGGTTTAACTGGTTACTACATAAGGTGACCACGTGTCCCGTATTGGCCGGGACAGTCCCGCATTTTAAAGGTCTGTCCCGGGTACATCCATTCATTGTCCCGGACTGACTGACTGAAACTGACAGCACACTGACAGCACTGACGTGACGAGGATTGACTCACTCTCACTAAGACTCTAGGGTGGCTTGTTGCCGGCTTCCCGCAGCGCAGATAGTGAGACTCCTCCTAGACTCTAGACGACATCATCCCAGGGGGCAGGGGCCCAGACTCCAGACCAGAGGCGCCGCCAGTGGCCAACTGGCCAGTAAATTGAGGGAGCCGCTTCCCGGAATCCGAATATGAATTTATTTGTAATATATGCACGATTCCCCCGGCCCACCCGCCACCCCCTCTGGTTGCCGTCTAGTCTAGCTCTAGCCTCTACTATATAATGCGATCGCTGCGTGGACTGGACCTGGCCCGTGGACGTTAGTGGAGTCGAGACCAGTGGAGTGCTGTTGCTGTGCCTGACAGTTGGACTGGAGCCAAGCCGACGAGGAGCAGCAGGAGAGCGTGCAGTGCAGTCAGACTGTCAGAGACATTTATCGCCATTCGGGGCTTTCGCCAGCGTGAATGTAACTATATTTATGTTGTGTAC
This sequence comes from Bombina bombina, assembly GCF_027579735.1. Taxonomy (NCBI): domain Eukaryota; kingdom Metazoa; phylum Chordata; class Amphibia; order Anura; family Bombinatoridae; genus Bombina; species Bombina bombina. Next base: position 100,827,567 of record NC_069510.1, read on the forward strand.
ATATATATATATAAAGAAATAAAATTAACCTGTACTCTGGTAACGATGTTTATTATCTAAATCTGCAATTCTGATTTTTTTTTACGTTTACAAATAACATTCTAATTATTACTTTCTTTTATTTATTCAATTACTTTAATTATTAATTGTGGTAAATAGTTTACTATATTGTATCATTCTACAACCGCTGAAACAAAAAGGAAGCAATGTTAGTGTTAACAAAAACATACATCATTTGATCGGATATTTACTGTCGAATTGTATTTTATGCTTTTATTTAAGATTCATTTTTTTCACAACAAATGAAACGTTTACGATTTGGTTTTGAACGATTGAACATATCTAGGAAGGTGTTCACTTAGCAGCTTTTGTTTTATTGCAGTTATCTCATGTGTTGTAACAAATATTAATCATAATTATACTGCAATGATTGGAGTCAATATATAGCAAAACATTATACGATTTGATCATTAGACTCTAATGACAAAATCCTATAATGTTTTGCTATATATTTTGTTGTGACAAAATAAAGCAGAAAATACAATTAGACAGTAAATATCCGATCAAATGATGTATATTTTTGTTAACACTAACATTTGTTTGTTTCAGCGGTTGTAGAATGATTAGAGTGTTACATTTTTTTATTATTCTAAATATTTTTTATATAAAATAAAAATACACCCTTTCATGGCTCCTGCAATTGATACATGGCTCCTAAATATTTTGCAGGCACCTAATATTATTATAAAGTGTAAACATCCGATATATATAAGGGGATTTGTCTAACAACACAGATTTTTTTTAGAGAAAAAATTGGTTTAAGAAAGAAATCTGTTGAATAAAAAATATTTATAATTGTTTTCGTTTTTCTGCAAAAAAATAAGTACAGTATTTGCAACACATGAAAAATGTTACATGTCTATACATGAGTATGTATATATATATATATATATATATATACACACACACACATACAGTATATATATATATATATATATATATATATATATATATATATATATATATATATATATATTCATTTAAATGTACTTAAATGTTTTTGCCCCCCTTTAAAATAAATTATTACATCAATAGCAAATGAAGATAAAGAAGTACAGTATATCATTTAAGATAATTATTAAGTACACATTGTGTAAACCTGTCTAAAGTGGTGACCATTTTATTTTATGGGGGGGCAGCCCAGAAGGGGGGGCGTCCCTGAATGGCAGTTTGGATATGTGGTCAGCCTATTACTACAGTATGTACAGTGCAGTATGTCAGATATATATATATATATATATATACACACAACCACATAGGGGAACATAATCTAGTAGCCATTGGTGTTAGTGTCCCGGCACAGTGCTGTGTATAGCCATACTACATAAGTTTACAACTAAGGAAAAAAAGTAGCTGTACAGAGCATTGCACACACGTGGGCGCGAGGCCTGTTGGGATATGTAGTGTTCAGGGGCGCCAGATTGCAGATCCGTGTAGTAATAAAACTACACCACCCAGCGTGCCCCGCGCGGCCTCCCTACTAAATTAATATGAGCGTCGCGCAGTTACCTGGGCCTTCGCTGCTCGTTTGCCACCTCGCTTATTTTCTGTGAAGACAAAAACAAAGGGTGTGAGTGGGGAGACCGTGAGACAGGGCACATACGCTGCCGGACACAGAGTGACTTACTGTTCCTAGACATGATGTGTGCGGCAGCCGGAAAGTGACACCACCAGCAGTAGTAGCACGTGTGATGTGGGCGGGGCTTGAGTGTCTTGGGGTGTAACTGTGTGACACGAGATATATATACATAGAGATGTACACTGTGTAAGCTAGTGTGTGACTGACACTTTGTGTGGAGGTTGGTGACCAGGGATGTGACAGGCTGGGTGACATTGAATGTATAGTGGTTGATGACCATTAATGTGACAAGCTGGGTGACATTGAATATGTAGTGGTTGATGACAAGGGATGTGATTGGCTGGGTGACATTGAATGTGTAGTGGTTGATGACCAGGCATGTGACAGGCTGGATGACATTGAATGCGTAGTGGTTGATGACCATTAATGTGACAAACTGGGTGACATTGAATCTGTAGTGGTTGATGACCAGGGATGTGATTGGCTGGGTGACTGACACTTTGTGTGAAAGTTGGTGACCAGGGATTTGACAGGCTGTGCGACATTGAATTTGTAGTGGTTGGTGACCAGGCATGTGACATTGAATTTGTAGTGGTTGGTGACCAGGCATGTGACAGGCTAGTGACATTGAATTTGCAGTGGTTGGTGACCAGGCATGTCACATTGAATGTGTAGTGGTTGGTGACCATAAATGTGACAAGCTGGATAATGCTTCTTGTGTGGGAAGGTGTCAGAATGGGTGACACAATGTGTCTGTGGATTGGGTGACCAGAAATGTACCAGGTTTGGTAACAGCCCCTATTTAATCATTCAATAATGCTCCTAAATTTGAGAAAGTTTGACTGCAAAATTGTCCTACTCTGTTCCTGTTCTCCTTTGACTAGTTACAAATTTATCATTTATTTTCTCCTATAGCGGACTGACAATTCTCCTGCAAATGCGTTTATTAAAGTTCTCTATAACTACTGTGAAAACTTTAGAAATCTTTTCTCTTCCTGTTGTAGAAGCAATGTTAGAAAAAAAGAGCACATAAATAATATAATAGTGCAATAATGTATATTGGAGCGCAATAAAAAAAATAAAAAATTATATATATATATATATATATGAGCACAAAAATAATATCTATAGGGGCGCAAAAATAATATATAAAAATAAGCGCAAAATTATGATAACAGATCTATTTTCTTCCATGACAGTTTTATGAAGCGGGGCGATAACAAAGCTACAAGTGGGGCTGTATACATTTTGCCATTGGTTTATGTACGACTTACATGAACATTAGTTGCTTATTTTCATTGTTAAAAAAGGCGCAGAAATGTATCTTTACATCTCCTCAGCTCCGCCTATGGAGAAGCAGAGATTTAAGAAAATAAGGCGGACAGGGGTGTACATCTTTGCCCCTGTCCGTCTGGCTTCACGTCTAGTGTTCAATGCCGCCCCTGCTAGCGTGCGAACAAGGGCCATCAATCTCTCTGGTCTTAAAAGTCCGGGGGGGGATTGACGTACACCACATAACAGGTGCAGAAGTGGTTAAAGAAGCCGCGGCCTGATGATGCAGATGACGGAGCTCCAACCCCTTGATAAATGGGGCTCTGTGTGGAGGGGGGACCAGGGATTTGACAGGCTGGGTGACATGGTGTATAATATAAAATAATTCAGAGTAGATACTGTGCACAATTAAAGATATAGTCTCAATTTCCAATATTTATTATCTGAAGGAGCCACTTTTTTTCAGTCAGTGTGCAGAAAGTTAATGGTCGATAGGGATGTGCACAGAAGACATTGTTACAAACAAAAATTTTGTTATGGATATTCAAGGACATTTGTTAAAACAAATGTAAATGTTTCAAAGCTACAGGCGAAAAGTTCACCTGTAGCTACACACTTACTTTTAAAGTTTAAAATACTTACCTTAATGCGCTCTGTAAAAGCGCTATAACCTGATCCTCTTCTTGCCAGAGCCCGCAGTAACAGGAGCCTTAACGCGTTTGTCTCCCAGGACCTGCACTAAACTTATGAATTTTTTTGGTGCATTCATTCGGATATTCATTTTCATTTACGAAAACAAATATCCAATTTTCGGTACAAATGTACATTTGTCTGAAAACAAATTAACATCCCTAATGGTCTATGCCAGTGTTTTTCAACCAGTGTGCCGTGAGAGATCCTCAGGTGTGCCGCGGCAGACTGACAACAGTGTGACATATTTTTTAAATTTTGCTTGTTTTTTATTCTGGGCCGTTTTTTTATTTTGAGTGAGATGATGACTGAGGGTAACTGCGCAGCGGCAGCTCGCCTCCCCGACCCGTGTTCACACTTTAAAGGAACCCCCACCCACCACAACACGTGTCTAGTGCCGGCTCTACACGCAGCACAACGTGACACTTCAATTCCCCATGCTTTGCTCCTCCTCCAGATTAGTTCCAGCCAGGTCACGTCATTCACGTTCCTTGTCAGCACAAGGAACATGACTGGAGTGCGGGGGTGTCCCTCTTTCAAATTTTGAAATATTGGGAGGTATGTGACAGGCTCATAAGGCATCATTTACAACCATGACATATTGACATTCATTCACAGACGATCATTATGATTGTTTGTGAATGAATGTCAATATGTCATGTATAGTTTGTAGGAGTCATGGCATGACAGCACAGTACAGTGTGTGTGTGTGTGTATATATATGTGTATATATATATATATATATATACACACTCTCTCTCTATCTATATATATATACTGTATGTATATATACTGTGTATATATATATATATATATGCTGTATTGTACTACAATGTGTGAGTTTGTAAAATTTTGGGATGGTGGTGTGCCGCAAGATTTTTTTATGTAAAAAAGTGTGCCACTGCAAAAAAAAGGTTGAAAATCACTGGTCTATGCAAACAGGTGAATCAGCAATCGGTACATAGAAATCTCACTGGATTCCAGTAGATAATGTAAAACAATTTATTAAAAAAACACTAGGGTACAGGATAAAGGTATGTTTGTGTATGTATGTTTGTATATATATATATAAAAATTGACAGATTGAATATGATTGCTATCCCTATTTGATTTGATGGGCTTTTCTAAAATAGAGTTCCTAGATATTGAGATATTTAAAAAGGAGATCAAGTTTAGAACAAAGGTATATAGAAAATCTACATACAGAAATACGTTAGTACGATATATACGAATAAGCATTTATTAAAATCTGTGCCTAATGTGCACATGATGAGAGCAATTGGGCTAACTTCAAAAAACCGAGACGCAAAAAATTTGAGTATAGCTGTAGAAGAGATGTGTCAGAGGTTTTTAGGTAGGGGATCCCTAACAGAAATAGTGGATGGATGCAAACAGGAGATGTTAACTATGGGAGATGAAACCCAAAGAAAAGAGAAGAAAGGCTATATTTTGTCACTGACACATTGAAATTACGCAAGGCAGTTCTTGACAAATGGAAGGTTTTACAAGTGGATGATAAATTAGCAGCCTATATAAAGGAAGTCCCTTATAAACGGTTTGAGAGATATGTTGGTACAGGTTGACCCCTTTGAGACGTATGAGACACAAAAGACACATTTCTTAACAAAGAAACCTGTAGTTTACTGTTGTAAATGGTGTATTACCTGTGACAACTTAATATTGGGACACACGTTTTCCCACAGTCATACTGGAAAAATATATAGAATTAAACAAGCTTTAAATTGTGACTCTAAGTATGTTGTATATATTATTAAATGCCACTGCAGGGAAATGTATGTGGGAAAAAACAGAATGTATGCTAAAGGAGCGCATGGCAGTACAAAGGTCCAGTATTAGACAAGTAAAAGAGACAGGCTGACCAATCTGTGGTAAAACGTTTTTTAGATTATAAGCACCCATTTTATAGTTTGCAATGTTGCCAATTGACAAAATACCCCAATTGAAGAGAGGTGGAAATAGAAAAAAATATTATTACAAAGGAAAGCACAATGGATTGTAGAGTTAGACATTGGCCCCTAGAGGTTTGAATACTTACCTTTCTCTGACTTGTTTTCTATTAATTTTGCTTAGCTGGATAATGTTTAGTTAGTACTGGTGAAAAATGTATATGTGGTAAGATTTTCTATGTTGTTCAGTTGGTGATTATCTTTTTTCTTCCCATATAGCAAGACAATTTAACTATGGAGAGAGCAAATATTGCAGTTTTCCAGCAGTCCAGTAGATGGCGGTATACTTCAGAAAATGTTGCTTACTTGGAGGAAATGTGGTGAGTGAGAGCCAGCTGGCAACTATTTTGTAATTACTGGTGTATATAATGGGGGATTGTGGGTGACATTTTTACCCTGAGAAAGGCCTAGGTGTGGGCTGAAAAATTGGGATGTAACTAACTTTATGAAAATAAAGATGATGTGTGAAGCATAATGAAAAGCTGAGTCTTCATGGTGATTAAATGAACTTATAGAAGCACCTGGCCAGTTAAAAGTAATGGTGTCCATTGGATCTAATGTGTGTGTAATATATATATATATATATAACTATTATATGAACATTTGCAAATATAGGCAAGTATCCCAGCTTGCCTTTCTCTAGAAGCACTCTGTATACACCGTTACCAGTGCATCAGTGAACTCTGGGTAAGTTATGCAAATTAGATATACAATATCTCATGCTTTTTGCTTTCAGGTACTGTTTTAAACACAACAATCCCCTTTATGGTGTGAATTTTCAATAAAAAACACTTCTGTACAGCTGTTTAAAGTTTTTTTTTTAACTCTCATCAGCAGAAGATGGGTTTGAATTGTGGTTTGGTGAAGCTTATTTCCAGCTAAAAAGCATTACTCATTTCACTTCTGGTGGAGATAAAAGCATGAGATTAACATCCTCTATTTCATAAAAGTAAGAGGCATAGAACTATTGTAAATAAAATTGGCAAATCTAGGCAAGTATCCCCCCGGTTACCTTTCTCTGGATATACATTTTAAATGCCCTTACCAGGCTTTAATCCTGTTTTTTGTTTCTTCAGATTGCTGAAGCACTGGCCTGGCACATTACATATAAAACATTGCTGGCAATGGCAGAGATATATCAGCACATACATAAGAAAACACAATTATGTGACATCATGGGCAAACTTCAAGATTCAGGTATGAAAGAATAAATAACAACAACTAGACAAACTAGTTGTAACTGAGAGTACAACAAAGTTATAAAGAGAGAGTAAATCCACTAGTGTCTAATAACACTATCACATCTACTAATATCATAAGTAGATAGGGGCAGCTTTGTCTCTCCTATCGTCCGTTTTTAACTTTGCTTACTCTTGTGATATATTAAGTACCAAATAGTTAATACTATATCCTCATATCGTTTATTGCATATGTAAAAGTAAAACAGCCCTCGGATTGTAAGGGCTTAGTTAACTTTAAATCTTTTGGATTGAGGATATCTAATAGTGACATATTAACTTTAAGGCTATTATGCTAATCACAGAGTTCAAGTGGTTTTAATTCACAGCTTTTGCTACTTGTATGAGTGTGAGTTCCTTAGCCTAATAAACTATAATGTATGAATGAATGGGAACCAATTTTTCAACACTATTTTCTTTGGAAAACCTTATGATATTAGTAGATGTGATAGTGTTATTAGACACTAGTGGATTTACTCTCTCTTTATAACTTTGTTGTACTCTCAGTTACAACTAGTTTGTCTAGTTGTTGTTAGGTTTCCTAGTGAGTAATCCACTCCAGGTTTTGCTTCTTTGCAGAATCAATAATCTCAATATCTGAATATTATATGTAAAACGTCAATTCAGGTAAAATCTGGCAAAATTTTCACAAATCTACTCCCCCCAACCCTTTATCTCTAAATATGAAAGAATAAATCTCTTTGTTCCTAAAACTAAGCGTAGGAGACTAAAATCATTAGAGAATTATTGGTGCTAGGATGTAACGTGCTGGTACCATCAGGTTATTCTGCGGCGCTTGTTTAGTTGGTGCAAACATTTTAGGTGTGCATGAAGCCGTACACAGCTTTTTGTATCATGTGATCTGGTATTGTTTTGGTATGATATTACCTGTGGGACCATCTTGAGATCTGTATGTAGGTGACCATCATTAGGTAACGGGAACGTGTTCCAGCTCACTGCAGGTGATTGCTGAGTGGCAACCTCTGTACAGCACAGTAAATAGTAACACGAGAGCAGGAAACGCGCAGCTCTTGACACATCTGTCTATTCTTAGCTTTTCTAAAGTATATGAAATATATTTGCACTTTTATTATTATTACTAGTGAACATTGTTATCACATAACATGGTCATTACTTCTAGGTTTTCTTCACCGTAACCCAGGGAGGGACTAGGAGGTAACTGTTTAGCCTACATTTAGCCACCAATCAGCAAACGCTACCCTGGGGCTGAACCATTGGGCTGGCTCCTAAGCTTACATGCCTGCTTTTTCAAATAGAAAATACCAAGAGAATGAAGAAAAATTGATAATAGGAGTAAATTAGAAAGTTGATTAAAATGGTATGTTCTGTCTGAATCATGAAAGAAAAAAAAATGGCTTTTATATCCCTTTAAATAGCAGATGTGTTTCATTATGGGGACTCTCAGAAGAAAGCATATGTGGGCTATCTCCTTATTAGAGGTGGATCCTGTACACAATAATTGTTATCTCTAAAGCATTGTATACATATTGTATGTATGATTCACAGATGCTTCTATAGAATGTGAAATGTGTCCCTTTAAGTGGCTGTGTAAAGTGGATATTGTCCAATTCACTACTACTGGAATAGCCTTACAGGTATTACCATTTTCCCTATTTCCTGTGTTATTTTGTAGAGTGATAAATTTGCTGAGCTTTTGTAAAACACTCCCTAAAGAAATATAGTAGAGGTTCTGCAAGCATAGTGAGTCAGGTGCATTATAGCCCAACACCACTAGATGGCAGCACAGCAATATTGCTTGACTTTATGAACGAAATATACAAAAAAAATTATCTTCTTCTCCGTGAGAGGTATCATGGTATTTGGTTGTGTGAGCCTTTAACCCTTTGAGTGCTAAGCACATTCCCACCTGGTTGCTAAGCTTTTTTAAGTTTATTTTTTTATTTTTTGGAAAACAAAACTTTGTTTTCCCCAGATCCCTAAGACTTACACTGTTGAAAAAGTTAGGCGATTTCCTTTCAAATGGTGGATCTTGGGGGTCTGTAGCTGCTTAGATGCCTGATATACAGGCTTCTAAGCAGCATGCCCCCTGCTCCTATACTTAAAGTGAAAGTAAAGTTACCTGGTTTGCGATTCTCATTAGCAGTCTTTGGGCATAAATAATATGACTTTCATTCATCGTTTTTTTTAAATGTAGCTGGAATCAAAGTTATCGCCTTATTTACAAAACTTTATAACCTATCCAAATTCAACCCGTAAATAAATAAAAAAAATTCACTCCGGGTCACGTGTTGTCAACAGCCAATTGAAAATCTGGCCGTTAGGCAGCCGTGAAACACGTCACCCGCCTACTTATTAATCTATGCATGCGCAAATGTTTGGCCAGACACTAATATATCAGGAGCGCGCTCCTGTTTCTCTGGGCACAAACAGTTTTACCGTGAAGCGCATGCGCAGTAGACGGAGCCGTACGGGATTTGCGCATACGCAATACAAGGCCATACACCAAGATATCAGGAGCGCGCTCCCGTTTCTCTGGGCACAAACAGTTTCGTCAAGAAGCGCATGCGCAGTAGATGGAGCCGTACCGGATTAGCGCATGCGCAATACAAATAGCCACTGTGAATGCGCTTTGGAGCTACGTATAGAGCGGGTTGAGACCGCTCTATACGTCAGAACCCAGAAATATAGGAAGTAGAGGATGGGAGGAGTTGGAATAAATACGGTAGGAAATTAGATTTTTAATAAAACTTCTAATTATTGATACATTTATGAAAATAAAGTTAGCGATCATAATATACTAAGGTAGTAGAAAAAATTAATGTGTTCGAAGGGGACCAACTTTACTTTCACTTTAACATTGTTAAGTATAAATAAAGTTGCGCGGTGATGTCATCACGTCATTGCGTGTGAAGTCACCGCCCATAACGTGAAGCCCCGGCGATGCCTGTCACTATGCAGGCCTGATTGCCGGGGTAGGAGCGGGTGGGAGCCCCCAGATCTCCCTCAAGGTGGGAGAGTGCTAGCGACATCGTTAGCACCAGAGTGGGAAACTCTGCGACGGCTCAGAGCCGTCGCTAGCACTCAAGGGGTTAAAGGGGCGTAACACACAGTGCTAGTAAACAGCCACAAACGTAGAAATGAGAGGAATTGCCAAACACTACCATAATGCAATTGTTTCTTTGTATTTAATACATTGCTATTGCATAGTGCAG